>NC_071511.1:108695659-108735659 GCF_027887155.1 Malaclemys terrapin pileata
CTGTTTGAGAAGCTGCTCCAAATATGAATCAATTAATCTAAAAACAGCCAAGGAATATTGTTTGGCAAGATACACGGCTCCTGTTATTTTCCGTCCGTCCTGACCCCCACCGCTGTTTTGCAAAGTTGCTAATCAGATTGGAGCCATGAAAAGATAATTTGGATGTTTGAGAACAAACCAAGGTCATCAACGCTGACGAAAGAGCACATGAACAATAGATTCATTTGAAACAATATTTTACAGACGTTTCACGATCAATATGAACTGAAGCATTATGCTGTACCAATCTGTTAATGCTCTTAATGGTCTTCTCATTCCGTTTGCACACTATACTAAGTCGATAGAGTAAAGTGATTATTACAGAGACACTTGCAGCATATTTGGAAAAAAAACATGTATCCCCCACCATTATTTTAAAGATGAATAGTTCACTCGGAGCTGAGAATAGGTGTATTTGTTTTACAGCCCTCTTCCTCTATAATCTGATTCAACATTCTTACCTCTGCATCTTCATCATATTACCTTTATGGCATGCCTGTTTCCAGCAGAAGGGAACATTACCAGATAGCATGCATTACATAATTTGCAGCAAAAAAATACCAACCTCTTAAACTTCTTCAATAGAAGTCTACAGTTGCTTGGAGATGGGCACCGATCAATCGTTTGCTCAGCCTGGTCTGGATTCTAATCTCAACTTCAATTCTCAAGAGGCAAAAGACTTCTGAATCCAATAATCTGGTGGTTGAGAAGTTTATATCTTTCTCTCTGCTGTTTGCTATACACAGAAAGTCTCTATTTACTACCAAATAAAAGAAATACATGTATGTTTCTAATACAAACACTAAAGCTAGTTCTGTTCAGCCACTCTCAAAACAGTGGATATGAAGAACTATGTATCTCTTTAATTGCAAACAAAGGCACAGATTTGCAGAGCACAGCTGTTGCAATAAACAGAAGTGGTGATATAGTTGCTACAGATTAAGAAATGAAGCAACTTTCTTTGAATTGCATAAACCCTGGGACCAAACAGCCCTGCCTCTTACTACTGGCCAGTTTATTTGCAAAGTGATTGTTTTAAATCCTTTAAAGTGCAGTACTTGCTTTTAGTTCCCAAGAAACTTTCCACCACAGCCAAATGGTGAGACGTGCTTTCTCTAGGAATTTGGCCCTGCTTCGAAAACAAAGAGGGCTTTACCTCTTGTTTACCCATGAGCCTTTCTCCATTGTATATTTTGCAGATTTTACAGATCAGTGTAGGACTTTACTAGAGCGTTGTCAACTATTCAAAACCACCAGGAAAAGTTACTTAGAGGAATCTTTTTTGCTCACTCGGAAGAGCGATTAAAGTAATCGCTTCCCTTAACGTTGGAGTAAATGTAATTTTTGAGTAGAAGTTAGTTTTAAAAGATTGTGGTGTGAATTTCCAAACGCCCGAATATTAAACTCTCAGCATGTTCTAACCACACCAGAAGATCCTCCCAGAGCCGGGTTAATCTGGTTAATGGGCTCCGATGAAAGGACAAAGCTGCTCGCCTGAAAGATGAGGTGTTGGCACGTTATTGCGAATCTCACTCAATGGAAGGTTTATTTAAAGTATAAAATGTAAAGGAAAAATGGTTTTGGATTATAACTGGAATTTGTTAAACCACAAGGTGCAAGCAAAGACAGTGTTATGTACCTGCACCTGTCGTCCCCTTTTACATTTTTTTGTTCAGGAGTTTTGGCCTGTGAATTTCTAAACTCATTCCTTCTTGTTTGATGCTTTGGTGCATGCTAGACAAGGACTGTCATTTTATTGCTGCAATTATATTCGTATGAACTCCACGGTGACGCTTCCACTGGAGTGGTGACGGACGCAGCAGGTGTAGGATCTGAAGAGATAAAAGAAATACAGAGGACGACCTGTGTTTGCAACAAACTAGTCATTTCTCGACTTAGGGAAAACTGGGTCAGTCAATAACCGTTTTCTAGGCACTGACCACAAATAAAGTATTTCTTGGCGTTTGATAACATCGTGCCATCGCGCTGTAAAATCCCAAGATGTATTTGCTATTACAACATGCTTTTTAATGGGCTGCTAGTGACTTGCCCCAAAGTTAGTATTGCAAACAGCAAAAGGCATCACTTTGTTTGTAGGTGACACACGGAACAGCATATTTTGACTGAGAATTTCTGTTTATTTTTCATTCAAGACACATGCCAGGTTTTGCTCCCAAACGCAAAGAAAATGAACGACTATCTCTTTTCAATGGGGCTTTTGCGAAATCCTGCCCTAACTGTACACACACATTGATTCGGGGCAGTTTTCTATAAACGGGAAACGATCCTATCTCTCCAATCTGAACTAAGAATAATAATAACGATGCACGCGGTGCCAACCGAGCGCAGGAGATGAAGCAAAATCCTCAAGAGAAACATTCGGGGCCGTTTCTCAGGAGTGAACTTCAAACGTGACCTTCTCCAGAGGAAGCACTGATAGGCTGCTGAATACAAGCAGAACTTGCTGACAGCAGAGGATTTCAGAGAGGCAGTGCCCCAGCGCCGGGGAGGGCTGCCCCCTAGCACTTGGCCCCGGGGAAGGGACGCTCTGACTTTCGCAGCTGCTCGCTTTGCTCTCTAGGGAATAGGCTGAGAAGTTCTGCTCTGGAACGAGTGCAGGGCCTGCTCCAAGGCAAACGGGCTAAAGCCCAGAGCAGCCCCCGAGCAGCGGTGCTGAAGTTGGGATGCGCGGCAAGGCTGCGTGGCTGAAGCCGGAAGTTTGAGCGGATCAGCACGGCTTGCAGAGGAAAGCTGCCCGACCGAGCACCCGGGCTGCTGCTGCCGCTGCCTGCCACAGGCTGACACCCCCTCGCTGATAACCTCCGGGGTGTGGTGGGGGGTGGGGGGATGCTCCCGTGCTACAACCATTGCAGCTGCAGGAGTCACCCCACGCAGCAATTCTGGGGGCAGGTGCTGCTGAGCCAGGCGGGGTGCGCGCGCGTCTGGCCTCCAGTGTTTCGGAGAAGCCAAGAATAAAGCGCAAGTTTCTCTCCTGGGCGCCTTGGGGGGGCTCCGTGTCCATGGAGGTGGGAGCCAGGGGGGGAGGGCTGGCGGCGGAGTGTCACCGCATGGGCAAGGGGGCTCTCTCGCAGCCGCCCCAGCCACAATTCCCTGCCCTGTGTGAAACCCCCAGCCGCTGCTCAGGGGAACAGAGTATCGGCCACTGGGCAACGCTCTGCTTTGATTCCACCTGGGAAACTTTTCATCTAGTCCCGCGACCCAGGATGTTTGTCAAAAGCACCAAAGCCTCCCAGGCTGGCCCTTGGTAGAGAAATGTCCTCTGCGGGGGTTTGTGTGGGGGTGTGTGTGTTAGCTATGAATTGTCCCGCTCTCTGATTATTATTTCAACACCAGGGAACCGGCCCTGGAGGTATTGCTGGGCAGCTCCCTTCGATTCGAATGACGTTTCCAAAAAAACCCTCCAGTTCCAGCAGTCACATACATCATCTCTGCCAGAAATATACCTTGCCGGGCTGAAGTTAAAGAGGGAGCGGGTGCAGCTGGCACGCTTCTGTTTTCTAGGAAGCTTTATGACCCCTGGAGGTACCCTGCCATCTACCACACGCCTACGAGGCCAATAAACAGCGGCAGACCGCTCATAGCGCAGGCAGCCCGGAGCCTGACAATATTTGTATAAAAGCTAAATTCGAAAACCCCTCCCCGTGATAACAACACGGGAGTAAGCAAAGTGGTTATTCATTTAGTAGAACAATGCGCCCTCTGTCTCACCAGTTCCTGGAATGAGAGCCAGTGGGAGGGAGTGTGTGTGTGCGTCTAACAATAGGAGGAAATAGGGAAGGTTTGAAAGACACCTGTTCTGTCTCATTTTCCAAAGCCACACTTAAAAATGATAAGGAACGGGTTTTATTTATTTTTCCACCACAACATTCAGTTATAACAGTACTGGTTGTTTTAAAAAGAGGACCGATTCCTGGCAGAACTAGAGAGGCAACAAAAACAAACCAAAAAACCACCTTGGGATGATAGTAAACAATTGTCCTACAACAGGTGAGCAGACAGCAGGAAAGACAGAGAGAATGGAGGTGTCCACACAGCACTTGATTTCAGTCTATTAAAATCCACACACCCCAAGGACTCTACAAGAAAACTGTACATAATAGCAAATAAGTTAACATTTTTCAAAGATTGATTGTCCTTCACTTAAAGCGCTCAGCACACTGAACCCCTTTTATTTATTTATTTATTTTAGCAGGACGAGTGTTCATTCCCCCTCCTATCCCTCTCTTTTCACTTTCCTTCCTTCCTTTTAACTACATAAAGGAACGCAATTATACAATGAAAAAAAAAACCTTTTATCGCCATTAAAATAAAAGTAGTGCTTTAAAAATTGTCGTACAATATTGCACAGTTCAAAAGTACAATAGTTTTTTGTTTGTGTGTTTGTTTTACAAAAGAAAACAAAAGGGTACAGGTTTTTTTTAATGCTGAAATATCATTTGAAAGAAAGGGGGAAAAAACCCAAGGATAATAATAATCCACAATCGATTGTTTTAAAATCTAAACAAATGATAATAAATAAGGCTCACCCAAAGTGTGTATATAATTAAGCATTTTCTTTTTGGCTGTATTTCTTTCGAGTTATAAAGTCCCATCACAGAAACCTAACGATACAAAACATGGAAAAGTGACCAGGCAAATTTGTACAAACGTCTGGTTAAATTAAAAGCCACGGTTGGTGGAGTCTTTGAGTTGTAACAGAACCACGAGGATTAACAAGTTTGAGAAAGAAGGGAAGGAACAGAACTTCCATTTTCCGTTAGCATTTGGCAAACATGGAGGCGTAAACCGTGATCATTTATTGACTGTTGTTTACAAAAATAAAACTAAAGCCACAAAGATCAGCGCAATATTTTGTTCACGTTTACAAAAGATGTAACAATTCTAGTGTTCTCTACAAGTTTCCACTTCAACTCTGGTTTTATTTTTAGGGTCCCCCCCTGTCTCCTAACAACCACCCATTAAAAAAAGAGCATCAAATATTCGCTTGATGAATTGCACAAATCATTGGAGTACTTACAAAATTACTGATCATTTACAGCTGCTCCGTTTCCTCGGGCCTCTCTCCTGACCTAGAGGTTTGGTGATTTATTTTTTTAAGCCACCCCCTCCCCACTGGCGCACCAGAAAGCTGAATGGGGTCAGTTCTCAGACGGGTCGCAGGAGTGGTACTGATGTGACTACAGGGTGGGAGTAGTAGACGGGGTGAGGGAATGTTAAGAGGGGCTGGCTGACGGGCACGTTGGCAGCCGAGGTGCCGTTCTCGGCGGTGGAGTTCTCATGGTACAGGATAGGCACCCGCACTATTCTCTGGGCGGCAGCGTGGCTGAGATTGGCAGCCTCCAGCTCTGCGGCCAGCTGCCTTTTCCACTTGTTTCTTCTGTTCTGAAACCAGATCTTGACCTGGGTCTCTGTCAGGTGCAGAGATGCTGCCAACCCGGCCCGCTCCGAGCTGCTCAGGTACCTCTTCATGTCAAAGGTGGACTCCAGCTGGAACACCTGGCTCCGGGAGAAGACCGTGCGGGTCTTCTTCTTTCGGCAGGGCTTTTTCTCCGGGCTGTCTTCCCTGGCTTTCCAGTCCTCCCCGTTCTCCTCCTTCTTCACCTCCTCCGAGTCACTCTCCTCCAGAATGATCTCGTCGGGGCTTTTCGAGTCAAGCTCCTTGTGGTCCGGCTCAGCCTTGAGCAGGGGCTCCGGGGAGTCTCTGTCCGTGCCCGAGGCCGGGGAGGAGTCTCGCAGGAGAGATTTCTCTGCAGCTAAAGAAACCCAAAAACACACCGCACCTTTATCACCATCCGCAAACTCACCCAGGCCCTGGAACCAGCCTCCCCCCAAACTTAAGCAACAAAGGGCAAGGAAGAGAGAGCTGCTGCTCCCTGCTCACCACGGGGCCTCACTGGCACCTTCACCTCCCCCCAGAAAGGAGCCTGCTGGGGGCCACTTAACGATGCCGCGAAAGCAGTTACCAAATCATCCTGTTCTCAGGGGTAACCGCGTGGGGAGAGCGAGCCCTCGCTCCTGCCCCAGGAGATGAGAAACCCAGCTGGGGATCTCTGATCCGTGCCTGCGGAGTGAGACAGACAGACAGACAGACACATAGACACACAGATTCACTCAGTACCTTCTGGCCTGGGCAGATGGCCTCCCGCGGCGGTCAAGGTGTACGGGTACCACCAGGAGGCTGGGGACCGCTCTAAGTAGTGCGCTTGCAGGGCAAACCTCTGAGCCGGGATCTCAAAGCGGGGGAAGGCGAGATCGCCCACCTGGGAGAGGGCAAAGCCGGCTCCATCCAGAGCCCCCTTGGTGGCCGGGGCGAAGAGCGCTCGGGGCTGCTTGGGAGGCGCCTTGTGGTGGTCGCCGTTGAGCAGGTTCTTGATGGAAAAAGGCGACTCCTTGGGTTGCGGCGGCGGCTGGCTGCTGGGGGTCTCCTGTCCAGTCTCAGGCATCCTCCTCCCGGTCCCTGGCAGGGCAGCGGCGGCTCAGACCATAAACCACCCTCTAACTATACTCGAGCGGCAGCGGCAGCCGCCCAGGCGCTGGGCACCCAATCCGGGCGGGGGTGGGGCGGGCGGCTGGGCGAGGACAGGAGGCAGCGCCTCCGTGCATAGGGGGGCTGCTCAGCCGCGGGACACTCAGACCCACAGAGCCCGGGACCGACGGCTGCTGCGGGGAGGAGGACCAGAGCCCGGCTGCCGCTGCTGCGTCAATCTGGCGCCTGATGCTAATGATGAAATCAAAATGTCATCCAAGTTAAATGCAGGGCGTATACGGCGATTGGGCACGCACAATGGCAAATGGGATTAGGCAGCAGCCAAAGGAGAGGGCTCCGCGCAGCCCCAGCCCCATGCAGCAGGAGCAGCAGCAGCGATGGCAGCCTCCCCCCAGCCCCCCTTTAGACGTGGTGCTTTGGCTTCAGGCTATAAGAGCTCGCCTGTTATTGGCTTTATATAGTCCAATTAGGCAGCAAATGAGGACAGGGCTATTAGCACAAAAGGATATTGGCTCTGCTAAAGCACCACTAGACGTGCAGGAGGCAAATGACACAGATCTCACTGCTCATGCCACAAACCACCCCCTCACACTTCCTCCTTTCTCTCCCCCCTCCCTCCCTTCTCCTCCCCAGCTGCACAGGTCCCCATGGCTTGGAGATCCTTGGAAAACGCAGCTAGTGCGGGTAGAATGTGGGGTGGTTGGGGGAGGAGGGGAAGAGGCTCAGCTATGCATAGTCTCCTCCTACAACCACCCCCAAGACTGGGGAGAGAGCCACGGATCGCCCGGGGCAGTCCGTGGTCATTCCCTTATGGAGATAATCAGAAGAACCAAGGCAGAAGGAAGATTAAACATGAATCCAAACAACAATCTAGACGGGCTGGTCTCCCATAAATGTATCACTCTCAAATGGATAGCTGACCCGCGTCTCCAACATACATCCAGGAGCCGAGCAGATCCCGGTCCTAAAAGTCTCACAAGAAGGTGGTTCACCGTTACATGGACTGGGGATCTTTGTGCGTTTCCACCCAACTGTGTACACACGAATTTTAAAATGGTGTCCTCGACTCACCCAGAATACATTGACAAATTGACCTTTATCAATAGATCATAACTTTGTCTTTAGATTAACAAAAATCCTGCTTTCAGAAAAAGTATTGGATACACGTCTGTTATAGAGCTATGACACTTATTCTATTAACTATATTATATCATTTATACAGTTGATTAGATAGATAGATAGATAGATAGATAGATAGATACTGCGCACAGCAACATGTTACATATAGTGCTAACAATGAGGGAGGCTGAAAAGTCTGTCGTTTTTAATACTGGTAATTTGTAAAGTGTAGTTTGGTTTTATTCAATAAAAAAAAAACCTTTAACAGATATTTCTATTAAGGTATTACCTGGATTATATACTTCCCCTTCAAGGGTCTTATTTACAGATGATTATCAGTTTAATAGCAGAAGCTACAGTTTTCCCCTTACGAATATTTCCTAGCCACACGTATGTTCTAAAGTAGAACACAACAGAGTTTGGGACAGGTAGCGCTGTAACAAACTTATTGTCAATGTTAAGAACTAGGCTATTGTTCGCAATTTATTTTTTACAATGGGGTGAAACTAGCAACGTTCACACGGCCCGCACTTTTTTGGAAGATCGCTTCTTGTGTTTGCAGATATTTAAGGTTGCGGTTTACACGCCAAAAGCATAGTTTTTTATTAACGCTTCACTTCACATTTTGCACAATATGCAATAGCTTCTAACCTGCAGAGTCGAACATTATTTGTCACTACTTAAATAGTTCAAGTGGAAATGGCAACAAATAGATAAGAAAGGTCATCTGGCAGAATCCGAAGTAAACCCCACGGCTTACGTGTACGAGTTCTTTTCTTTTCCCACTTTGCTACCTTTCTGTTCGACTTGGAACCTACGACTGGAACTTTTTAAAAATTAAGACTAGTTGAACTGCATTGTAATTTTTTTATAAGAACGGGTAATATGGAGTGGGATTTTTAAGTTTACAAAATTTGCTGGCTTCATTTCCTATAAAAAAAACTTCTGTTAAAATAACACTATTTAAAAGAAACCCATTTTATGTTGTGTTCAGGTATTTTCTGAGCATAGTTTTCTGTGGATTTCCATGAATCTCAGTTACATTCTAGCTTGTGTCCTGAAGGGGAAACTATATTTGAACGTTATAAATTTAAACGTAGTTCCCGCTACAGGAATATCTGTCTCGATATTATACGGATATGTAGGTTTTATGAATACACACAGCCAATATTCAAATAAATCATATTGCAATAATCTTCCCTGCAATTAGAAAGCATATGCTTTTTAAAATACGGTTCTGTACCTTGGAATCAAGGATGCTATGCTTATTCTGAGAAACTCCAACAAACTTTGCCTCACATGTCCATTCGATTTCAAACTACTGACGTCACGTCATTTTGTAATCTTCTGTCCTGCAATAAAAGAATAAAAGCATGATCTGTGCATAGTGACGTTTTTCAGAATAAATACATCACTGATTCCACGCGTTAGATGCACTCAGCGCTAGCCCACCAGGAAAAGTTGTACCTTTGATGCTTTTAGTAAAGAAGACTTTATCCTTACAGACTCAGAATCTGGGGCAGGGAATTACTGGACAGGTTGGTATTTTGCCCACACAAGGATAGTTGATGTAATAAATCTAAGAAATGTAGGCATTAAAAATACATGTCAGGACACCTCTATTTTTGTATATACTTCCCTTTTAGATTAACCAGTTTATTTCTCAGGGTCTTTGCAGAAGATAATGTCTGGTCACCTATTTCCAAAGCTTCATTCTATGATGTCATCCTGATTGTCAAACTTTAACATTGGTATGGGCTCTTCTTGGGAGAACTGATCGGAAGAAAGAGAAAAGGTGCAAGTTGTCTGTACACATTACCTCAGCGTCCCAGTCACTCCGGACCTAATTCTCTCGCTTTAAATGATATTTCAAGCACTTCGGCTATTGTGGAAAACACTAAAAACAAAGCAAACAAAAAAACCCTCTTGTATTACTGTCCCAGTCCGGCTTCATCTCTCTCTAGTACAAAACTAAAGCGCACAGCGCCCTCTGTTGGAATTCCCCATATTTCGGTAGCAACTCCCGTATGAGAAACAGAACTGAAGCAAATCAGTAGCTATTTTACAAGGCTCTAAGGGGGAAAATATCCTTCTCCAAGATCCATCTTAATTCTATATTTGTAAAACCAGCACAAGTTTTGTGTACAGGGAACAGGAGAATTGCATCAGCATACGACTAGCTCATTGAAACTGAGAGTTTAGAAAAGACCTCAGCTAGGACAGCACTGTACTCGGGGAACATTGATTTTAACGTCGTGAATTGGATCAGAAGGAAGAAAGTGTAGAGATCCAGACAGTTACGGTCCCGCCTTCAGTCGCATTGAATTGGCCCCTCTTTATAAAATATGTCTGGTTGAACGGGGCGAGCTGTGTTCAGAGGCATTGCAATTTCTGGGCTTTGTTCCTAACAGGAGTCGTCTTGTAAACGTTATTTCATGCTGTCAGAATAGGCCTCACGGACGGAGTGCCAAGCCTGCAACGACACAGCAGAATGAGAATTAGGAATAGGATGTGCCGGGAGCTAAAACGGGCCTTTAATCTGAAGATGTGACGGTTTTGCATCAAGTAGTGCGCGTATTTTCGCACGAGTCCTTTGAAAAGCCTTAACAATACGTGGTCATCAGTGATTTCTAACTGAGAACAGGGAGTGAGGGAGAGACAGAAAATACAGGCTGTATTGCAGGGGGAAAACAGTTTCTAGTTCTTTCACAGTGTATGCCAATATTGTGTGAAAGCAGATTAAAAAGGACTAAATAGGGAATATCCATACACACAGAAGTGGCAGGTTGAAGGGAAGAATATGCAGGGAGAACCGCATGTATATAGAACAGGCAGGTTGAAGGGGGAATATGTAGAGGGATATATATATATATATATGCAAAGTATAGGCATAAACTGTGAATGGGAAATACAATGTAGACAAAACATGTTGTACAGTCAGAATGTGGAACAAGATTAATAAGGGAAAAAACATATTCCATTTTGAAAAGAACTAACTCAAATTCTCTATCAGCTTTGTTTATCATAAAGGAGATGTCAATCTTACGTAGGGCCGACTACCTACTACACTTAAAGGCCAGGCTGTCTCTACGCTCACGGGCAGGCAGCATGCACTGGGTTTTTCTTTGTCTGTCTTTTCCCAGCATGGGTATCAGAACACAGCAACTGTCTAGTTTGTAGGCTGCCAAGCAGCCCCCACAGTGAACCACAGTCTTGTCTCAGAGCACCTAGATGCCATGGTGATGGGTGCATGAAAACAGATTACCAAATAGAGATAAGCAGGTGCTGGGTTTTGGGATGTGTCAGGCAGCTGAACAAAGCAGTGGGAGAGACTTGCCACTTGACTTCATCAAGAGGTAGAAAACATGGCTGCTTATGGTCTGAGCCATCCAACCATTGGGACCAGATTCTGGGCCCTGAATTTTCCATTATAGTTGAAAGATTTATTAAGCACAGAATAGTATCGATGTTGCCCAAGCTGCCTCTGAAAGAATTACACATGTGGTTATGTGTAAATCCACTCACTGGGCTTTAGACTGGTAATCTGACATGGTTCTCAATTCCCAATTGAATCCAAAATCTGGATTAACATTCTGAAGAAAAAAATAAATACAAAGTATCCCACCCATTTAAACCAAGTATAATTCTGAAAATCTGAAATAAATGTGAGTACCTATAATGAACATCTGATCTGGCATATAAGAAGAGGAAAATCAAATTTTCAGCTGTAGATTCAAGAATGGAATGGAGGGGGGTGGGGGGTGGGGGAGATCTGTCTTTAAACAATTCAATTACTCCAAATTGTAAAATTTCCTTCCCTCGTTCCTTTCATTTTAAAAACTAATCTGGCTCATTCTGAATCTAGCTCTGATTGAAAGTACATGGAACAAACAGGTACAACTTTCCTTAGACAACAAGGAGCTGTCCAGCAATGTGAGTTTTTAAACAAACTCTTGCAGTCAGGGACATTCTGAGGATTTATGTCACTCCCTGGAAAATTTGGGGTCTATAAACCCACCAATGGATTACACTGATCCAGCAATGTAATATTTTCATCTGCTACAGCTACAATCTCAAACAGATATTCATCCATTTATGTAACTTTTTTTCAGACCATGATGAGTGATAGAACAGAATGGGAATTGCTCATACAGCATGTTGCAATAAATGCTGTTCAGGTATTGCTGAGTTATGTGCTTGTAACAATCATGATAGGGATAGAACTAGAGACAAATTTAAATATCCAATTTAGGGGTTTGCACTGTCACCCATCGCAGTAGTATCTGAATGGCTTCCTCATTCATTAGACTGGAAATAATGAAGTCCCCAATGAAAATGTATATTACATTTCTTGGTCAGCTATATATTTTGGCCCCTGTAGTTACAAAGTCCTGCAAAGAAATGACTGAATTCAGAAAAAGTCCCAAGGTAGATACAGAAATGACTAAGCCAAGAGGCACATCTGTGGAGGGAGAGGGGAAGGGATACCAGCAATTGGCCTTAGTAGTTTATGAGCATCTTCTGTGCACATAGGCATCTTTGTCACTTAAAGGCAGCCTGCAAAAGGGGAGGGCGGATGATGACACAGGCTTCTGCCCTTTTTTTGCTTCTTTGGGAAGGAGGCCTGGAAAGTGGGGTGTTTTCCCCCTTCTGCTTGCTTTTCACTTTAGAAATCAAATCTGATCGCGCCTGTGTTGCTGTAGGTCTCAGATGACTAGAAATGTGGATTGGGTACTCTCTCTGCTCTTAATTGAAAGGTTTGAGATGCTAAATCCTTAACAACGGCTCCCTCTTCCCTCAGTGTTTGAGTTAAACAGGTTTTAAATCTCCCCAACCAAAAGAGTGTTTTAACAGGCTGTATTAAAAGGACATAATTTTACTAGTTCTCCAGTTGTCCATGGAGTCTTCCAGGGTAGATGAGACCTGAATTGCTAATGTAAAAAGCAGGGGGACAGACTCCTCTGTTGTTGCTGAAAGAAATCTTGATCTTGCAGTCCTCTTTTATATATCATAAAGAAGCCAAAAAACAAAACAACAACAAAACCCCCATACAACTCCAGCCTTTTTTTCTTTCCCATTTCAGGTCTCTTTTGTTATCAGGCTAAGGGAACACACAGTTATTATTTTTATATCCATCACAACAGGATATGGGCACAGTGGGTCCCATCATCAGCCAGTGTAAATCAGGGTAGCTCCATGCCTCACCTATTTTTGTTTATTTAATTTGTGTTTCTAGAACTGGATTGCTATCATTGTGGTTTAAATACATAATAATTATTTCATTAGTGTTTCCATTCAAAATTAATTGGCTAATCTACACATGAATCAGTTGTGTAAATGTGATGTTTGCAATAGTTACTTGATGTGATTTAGAGTAATTGCTTATTTTTAGGTTTAGCCCTGTGTTATACTGCAAAGTGATTTATCTGGTGGTTTATCTTATCCGAACACATTCTCTTTTTTTGTGGGGTGGTTGGGTTTTTTTGTTTGTTTGTTTTGCAATTTTATTTTTATAAAGAAACATTTCTGTAGAGTCATGGAACACATTTGCACCATGTGCTTTTGAGATTACATGTTATATCATCTTTGCTCTATGATGCAGTACTATAAGCCATACAAACTTTATATGTTTGGAGAATTATCAGCTGCAAGATATTCTGGGTTAGTCTATTCAGGTTCTTGTACCACTCTCACCACCATAGTATCTGAGCATCTTCAAGGAGTGAATTAAGTGAGTTGATAAACACCTGTCCCAGAGGGTTTGCTCTTTCTTTCAGCCTCTCCCCAGGATGGGTGTGTGCAGTAGAATATTTTGAAAGTTATTTTGTTTGTTATAAAAGGGCCCATGCTGCTTTATGTTTCTATTAGAGAAAAGCAAGTTGGAAGAGTGCACCAAAGGGCTGGTCTACCCTGGGGGGGGAGGGTCGATGTAAGATACACAACTTCAGCTACGGCAATAGCGTAGCTGAAGTCGATGTATCTTATTTCGACTTACCTTGGGTCCTCACAGCATGGGATCGACGGACGCGGCTCCCCCATCGACTCCGCTACCACCGCTCACCCTGGTGGAGTTCCAGCGTCGACGGGAGCGCGTTCGGGGATCAATATATCGCGTCTAGCCAATTCGGCGGGTAGTCTGGACGTAACCTTAGACTTAGAGACTTCTTAGCTCCTGTGGGAGTTAGTTCCCCCAAACTGTCTTCTGCACAGACAAGCTTTGCATTTGCAGTAGAAAGTTCTGTTTGCCAAAGGAATAGAGTTGTTAACCATGGGCCTTGCAACAGACCACTTACTGCAGAAGCATGACACCTTGCAGTAAGAGTTTTAGGATTAGGCCTGAACACACTTGCATTTAACATTCTAGTGCACCTGCCCAGCAGTCTGATATAGCAAGGTATTTAAGCACATGGCTAACTTTAAACACATGCTTATAGTAATGCAGTGCTTAAGTACTTTGTTGAATTGGGGCCTACGTGGGTGGCAACATGCCTGTGCAGAGTCAGAAAAAAAGGGACCAGGAACACAGAGAACAGTTTGTCTCTGTATAAATTATTCCTCCAGCATGGGCAGACTAAATTCATCCTTCACCGGTCATCTATAATGGATACTTCCACCGTCAGATACATTTTAATGCTGCTTCTTCCCTTATTTTATCCTGGCAGCAAAACCCCCTTCCTTAAACATCAAAGATGGATCAGTGCACGCTTTAAACCACTACCAAAGTCTAGGATGTTTTATGATATAAACATTACAAATGGTATCTCTTATTCATTTATTTCAAATTGTTAAAAATCACAGGGTATATTTTAAAATTCAGTTATATACAAAATCTTCTGTATTTGTCAGTTCTTCAATCACTTCCTTTGTAATATCCCACTGGAATCAAATGTCAATTACAAACTAAAGGAAAGCAACTTTAATTTCAAATGGAATGTTTATGGTATAGAATAGTTTAAAGAGTTCATCAGCATGAGTTTGTTTATGGTATAGAATAGTTTAAAGAGTTCATCAGCATGGATGCATTACTCATGAGTGAAGAAGCTATGAGTAAGTTATTTTGGACATCCCACTCCACTATGATTTGTTCTGTGTTTATACAACAGATGGTATGAGAAAGCTATTTTAAGAATGCTTTAGAGAGTTTTAAATTCTTATGTTATTTAACTTTTTCTTGTATCCCTTCATCAATAAAGCCAAGTGCCTTCATCACTAGGAATCACAATGTCAAGGGCTCAGAAGGAGAGAAAAATTAAAAGTAGTAAATATAAAACACCTCCAAAAATGACCTAAAATAACCTTTCTATCCCTACAAATGGAATGACTGTACAAGTCTCAAGTCTCAGGCCTTTCCAGGACCTGATGTCACCCACTGGCAGGCTAACAGTCTCTCCTTCAAAATAGGATTAAGTTCTCATTTCTAGCCTTGTGGGGCTGTGAGAAAACAGACCTTTTCATTTCTGACACTTTTGTTTATGGAACCTGGGCTGAACCTGACGTGTGTTGGCCTTCAGGATGGGGTAATTTTTGAAGGAAGGAGAAAACATTTCTAGGTGGGTTTATTATTGTAAAATGCCATCCGCCTGAAGCTGCTCTGTGGTTTGGAGTGTGACACTAAGTCCAGGGAAAACAGATTAGTAAGCATGTCATATGGCCTTGTGCAATATGATATATAATATAATATACATGTAATATTATGCATAATATTGCATGCACAGGTATGAGGAGGTGATATTATGTCATAAACTTATCACAAGCCTGCATAGCTATCCCCTCCCCATGAGTGCATGACACGAGTCTATTTCCTATATTTACAGTACTATACTGTGTAGTAGTAAAAGTTGATAAAATAAGCAACCACCAACCCAGATATTAAAACCCAAGGAAATCTACAGTCAATTTATATCAAGCACTCTACCCAATCAACAACGTATAGAAAGTTGTTTCCTTCACTTTGCCCCATTAAACATGTATGCATCATCTTTCACAATCAGAAGCAAACTCACAGCCCTGTATTGCAAGAAGAGCAAATGTTGGCTAAAGATACTGGGGCAAAACCTTGGTCTTATGAAAACTGTAATGGGATCTTTGCTATCCATGCAGAACAGAAAGGACCTAACCACTCAAGGTCTCATCCAAATGACCCACATGCAGTAAATTTCAGGATAACTCAATTCACTTGTTTCAGAAGTTTGATTTTGGAACCTGTGGTTCTTGAGACCCTCCATTCCAAGCCCGATGCTTATGACACCAAGCCAAAACCTCCTGAATAACATACATAAGTGATGAAAAAGCAATACAGATTATGATAACATCTGTTATGGTATAATATGGAGAAGAAAATTTCTACATTGTCACAAATAGTTCACTTCTTAGGCATATTGGGACCAGATCTGTGTTGAGCACATTCTAGGAGCTGCTGAGAACCTTCAGCTTCCACTGAAGTCAACAAGAGATATAGAACCTTTCGGGCATCCTTTAAACCCCTTCCAAGGGAGAGTGGTTTCCAAACATTTTACTGAACTGACTGGAAAAAGAATTGGTATAATCCACACTTAACCACCTGTATAGTCAAGACCCAGACAAATATAGATTATTTATGTGCAACTCAATGAGAACAGAATAGACAATATATGTGCGTACAGCAGCTAAATTATCTGCAGTTTTAGGAGTTTCTAAATAATCATTGATTTAAAAGTTGTTACGGTCCATTGAATCAAAAATCAGTTTCTTAAAAAGACTCTCGCATTAGATTTATATCATAGACCTTGGCAATTCCACAAGAGCTGTTATAGATATCAGCTAAATATTGCACTTTATGAAAAGATCCTAAGATAACCCTGCTCCTTCTGGGAATCTTGGGATAAATGGACTCTGAATAGGAACAAACCTGGTCTGTAGTTGGTAAAACCAAAAAATAACTTGTAGTTTGCAACATAAGTTAATTGTGCTGGTATTTCATATATAGATAGCAGCTTCCATCCAATGATCTCAATGTGCCTTTCAAACATAAAGGGCTCTGTCATGCTTTTAAGCCACAATACTTCTATTCAGGGGAAGGCTGCTCCAACAGGAGCAACGTTAAGCCCTGTGCCTCGGGCAGGTGCAATGTTTCCTGGAATTTCAAGAAGCCCAGGAAGAATTCATTTCATAGAGTGCAGGGTTCACTCCCTTCCTCTGTCTTTTCCCATAATTACTAGCTTTTTTAGCTGGTGCAGCAAGGGATCAAGCCTCTCCCATGCCTTTTGCAGAGGTAATAAGATCACATAGTCCTTATACTCTTCTGAGTGTAAGCACTCACCCATGTCTGGGTTCTCCACGAGGACACGTAGCCAGGGAAGTTCTATATGTCTCCTCCTCCATTACACACCCACACAGGGATGGGTAGAATCTAGCCCTAATTAATTAAGCTTCTTATCCCCCTTTAGGTAGGTATTCATATCCCCATTTTACAGATAAAATAACTGAGGCACAGAGAGATGCAAGGAGGATTAAGCAAATCAGACAGATCACCTTGCTCCTTATATAATTCAATCAGGAAAATAGTACATTGCACACATCAAGATATAGTGAAGAGCTTATTATGCTTTGTAACTTTGCTATGCTTGAAAGCTGCAAAGGAATGAAGGATATACAGACTACTCTTAAATAATCTAGGGCAAATGTTCAGACATCTCCGATGCCTTTTCCATTTTAATCATCAGATATAACATTTAATATTTGCCACTAGTATCTTACTCATGAGCTTTATTGCAAATAGTAACCAAAGCAGAATCTGCTTCATAGTCAGTTCATGTAATTGAAAGGTAAGGCCTTTGGGCAGTTCCTTCACATTAGGGACAGGTATTGACTGAACATCTGTACAAAAAATCCTCATTAGGAAGAAATCAAACAGAGATGATAAGATACTTACTGTTTAGCTATAGAATGTTAGAGCTTTTTGTTGCAAAGGCTGCTTTTATAATTCAAGTAAAATGATCAGGGATTGCAGAACACTGCTCAATATTTCTGGATGTCATTTGATAATGTCCTGCACATTCGTAAATAAGATTTGAAATGATACTATATTGATCAGAATACTTTGAGACAGTATGCTAGAGAGCAAATTATTGATAGATAGCTTTGAATTTTCACAAGATAAATAAAAGGAGATGGCAAACTATGAATACAATGCTCAGGTGGTAACCATATCTAAGGAAGCTTGAGAGGTGTCTGGCCTTGTTTACAAAAACATCTATTTGTGAGCAGGACTGAACCTTACATTTTATAGGTGACTATTCTAGCTAACTGACTTCAGCTGGGTTCTATGCAACTGTGTATAATAACTAGGTTTCAATATACGTGCCCCTAGATGCCCCAGAAATTCCCGATGTATATGTTTTAGGGCTCAAACATGCTCCACTTAAGTTGATGTCAAAGTCACAATGGTTTCAGTCACAGAAAAATTGGTCTTCCCATTGTGTTGCCACCTTTGCCTAGAATTTATCTCATTCTTCCTTTAAAAAGTTACTCTGAATGGCACGTACCCTGTTTTCAGCACTTTGGACAGCGACACAGGCACTCCGTCTCTGATCCGCCCCACTGAATTTGTATGTGTGCCTGTCTGTGTAAGAGTTCATAGATATTCATATACACAAGAACAGATGTCTCCAAAACAAACTATAGATTTTAGCGATGAGATTCCTGGTGCAGTTTTCTATTCTATATTCCTATGTTCTGCACAAAGTCCATCTGCTGAAATTTCACTAATATCAGTGGAAGTTCCGGGGAGACTTTCAAAGGAATAAATGTGAGTTAGGTATCCAACTTAATGCACAGGATAGACAGAGATCAGCACTGGAGAGACCAGAATTTTGTTTGTGATTTCATGTTTTATTGTCTTTGGCCCAATCCTGCAACACTTGCACTCACAGAACTGTGATTGACTTCAGTGGCAGTCACATGTATGCATGGGCTGCAGGATCGGGTCTTCTGTGTGCTTGTATGAGCATAATTACATTGATAATTACATTAATTAATTAATTAAAATGCTTTTGTACCTTGGGTCAAAACTAAGAATTAGAAATTTTCTGGTGTTATAAAATTCTCAAACATGAAAATAATTAAGTAGTCACATCTGAGTATACATTCTAAGATTACAGACTAAAAACAAGGTTTTGTGTTAGTTGTGCCCTCCAATACTTCAGACAAAGTTCAAGAAAACTACAGCTTGGTTTATTTTAATATCAGAGAATTTCATAAGAAGACACGGACATTGTTTCCCTTTCCAACAGAGTGACTCACTGCCTGCCACGGGTATTCTACAGCAAGTATTTTTGTTCTTCTTAGAGATGGATCAAAGTTTATACAATATGTGTAACTTTGAGGAGGTGGAAAAGGCATTGCCAATATTAACTGTTTCATAAATACTATCAGATAGGATATGTTTTTTATTGCCTTAGTTTAAATCTTGTTATTGAAAAACCAATAACTTGCCATTTGTTTATACTTTTCTTGGCATGCAAGCCAGATATATTGTCACAAGTGAAGCTAATAAACAATTACAGGCCTCACTCTTTTCACTCAACTTTCAGGCCTGGCCTCTTTTTCAAAAGAAAAGTGCAATTTATTGTTGGAGTGTTATAATTGTTCTATCTGGCTGTAAAAATGGGTAAAGGACTAGTAATTACAAAAAAAAACAACAAAAAAACAAAAAAAAAAAACAGGTAGCAACCCACTGTTCCTCCCATTGGTGAACAGCTATTTACACAAGTAATCCTATTAACTTCAGTGGGATCCCATGCATCGGTAACTGCTCACCTGTGGGAATTAAGGGGGAATCATGAGATAGCTCCCAAAATATTCAATGTAATATCAGTTGAAAATGACTAGAGAGACAGAAAGCCACCATCTTGCTTAATGGCTGACAGATCATAGGGAATATTCTATCTGTGACTTGTGAGCAAAACCTCCTTTGACCTCAACAGCAATTGTGAGCAAAACCTCCTTTGACCTCAACAGCAATTGTGCACAAAAGAACAAAGGGCCCAGTTGTGATACCCTTATTCACACCCCTAGACCATAAGTAGTCCCGCTAAGATCAGTGAAGTTACTTGTGGAGTGATGTACTACTCAATGTTAGGATATCTCAGTCTGCCCCCAAAATAGTATATGACTCACAGTTTGAGATAAAAGAAATGCTGCTCAGTATCTGAATCAGGGACCTGATCTGAATTAGGGACCTGAAGCAAGTAGGAGTCTTTCCAATTAACGTAGTGGACTTTGAATCAGTATTTTTGTGCACAAGCAATAGCAGGATACATCCCTAATTAATGCCTAAGGTAATCTGTTTTGATTATAAGCGTTTGTTTATCTCAGAAAAAATGGGTGCCAAAATCTAGAATGCAATGTAAGCTAAGATATGTAGGCTCGTTTGGTGTCACTTGATAAAGTACTTTTACAGTGCTCCATTTGGTGTTACAAGTAGAAAATACTAGAGCATTATGCTCACATACATTTTAAATAAGAGCTTCAATATTATGCTGTCGATTTAAAATAATTTTATTAAAATGGGCAGAAAAGTGATGCTGGAAAAGCTGAGATCTTGAATGCCAGCAGGGCAATAAAGAAACGGGGGGAAGTGCCTATTCTTTAAAATTCATGGAAATAGGGGCAAGATTGTTCTGTGCTACCCTCTTCATTAAGGATGACTCCAATGCAGTCTTGGGTCAGTGCAATATAATTGCACAACAGCCAGCCACCCCAAAAACATGCTTAATCGGAGTCTCCAATTTTGCCTTGTTCTGTGCACAGAATAAGTGCAAAATATTCACTAATGTCCTGACCCTGCCAGCTGTTCTGCTTGTGCAGCCCCATGTGATTTCAGTGGGGCTCTGTGAAGACATAGGGGTCTGTTTGTGTAGAACAGCTCACAGAACTGGTCTCTGAGCATGAAATAATCCCTGTGCAGGGGCCCAGGCTGGACCATCAATTAATGACCCTTCCCCTACTTGCCTTTTGCTCAGGAACTAAGGAGGCTCAGGCAGCGCTTTGTTATTTTATTTCGATATTTATTTTATATATTGAGTTGCTGCTGCTGTAATTAAGAGTAAATCAGTAACATTCAACTTAGTCAACATGCTTTGTTTCCTGATCTTTTTTTTTTTTAGGGCATGTTGTAGGGGCTGCTCTTGGGCTTCCTAAAATTTGTGGGAAGGGTGCAGAAGGGGAAATGGGTAGTGCAAGGAGCAGCTGGTGAGGCACAGGAGCAGCAGGCAGCAAAACCAAGGGTCAGTCTGACTTTCCTGTTACAAATTCTTGTGCAATGTACATGCTCAGAGCCTACCTGCGCAGACCTTGCACTCGTCCTCAATGGGCTTGATGTTCAGTCTGCCTTCACCATTCATAAGCCTTTGGTAAATCCCACCTTGTAGTGTTTGCCTGAAGGTGCACTGGATGGCAGCAACGGCTTCTTTGAAAATTCAGCCCTGAAAGGAAAGTTGGTAAACTTGTAGCCAATATATTAGGGACCAGATTGGAAAGACTCCATTGACTTCAGTGGGCACTAGATCAGACCCTAAAGGAATAGCATCCAACAAATAGTGCATTTTAAACAGAGTCATACTTCTCTTCCACTTTAATCCCAATAATGCAGCAATAAATGCCTTTAAAACTATTGCCATCAACTCATATATACCAGTTACAATAGAGGGTCTACACAGAATGCTATTTAAATTGTAAGCTCTTTGGGGCAGGGACCATCTACTACTCTGTGTTTGTACAGCACCTAGCACACTGGGACCCCACTGCCATGGGGCACTGCCATAATAATAAACATCCATGATGATGCTTATACAAACATAATAATGATGACGCAAGCAAGAATTCCTTTTCATTTATCAATATAAAAACAAATGTGACAAACAATGGTCTCCATTTAGAAGTATTTCTCTTATCCGGTCATATTTATCTCATCACTATATTACAGCCTAGGAACAGCAACATGTATGCAATTACCTACAACCAGGGCCGGCTCCAGCATTTCTGCCGCCCCACGCAAAAAAAAAAAAAGCCGCGATCACAATCGTGATGGGCGGCGGCACTTGGGGGAAAAAAAAAAGCCGCGATCGGCGGCGGCAGTTCGACGGCAGGTCCTTCGCTCCTAGAGGGAGTGAGGGACCTGCCTTCCCTGAATTGCCGCAGGTGCCGCCCCTCTCCCTTGGCCGCCCCAAGCACCTGCTTGTTAAGCTGGTGCCTGGAGCCGGCCCTGACTGCAACAAGGCCATTATTGCAATATCCTTTGCTAATCACTACAACTGTGGAAAGCTTTAACTGGGTAGATCCAATCTGAAATACCTAAACAAAATTCCATTTACCTGTAATGTATCTGTTTGCCTTTACTCCCCACCAATTTTAATGAGTCACAATTAAATAAAAGCACCCCCCATTCACAATATCTCCCTGCTCATCACCCCTCTCTGGCCACAATTTTAATTTTGCACTATTACATTTTCATGGTCGCAGATTGTTATGTCAGTTGGCAGGATTATGAGTCATCATGTACTGTAGGAAGTAATGATCATCCAAAAAGCAAACGGAGATGGGTAGTGAAGGAAAAATCACTTATGCAAATAGAAATATTTTCAATAATGATCAACAGCGTGAGAAGGAATATAGAAAAAATACATTATAGAGATGAGCTTCATTTTAAAAATGTTCACTAAGTGCTAAAGAGTTTCCCATCCTCATTTTTTCCCCTTTAAACTCTGTCATTTGTACAGCCTATTAACCTTTAACTTTATGACTATTCTAACGTGAAATACTGGCAGCATTTAAGTCTGAGAATACTAGAGCCCTACCTTCTTGGTTGGCAACAGAGGTGAAGCACTTTCTTTTAAATCAGTCATTTTTAATATCAGTCATATACACGCAGCATCAGGGAGACTATTTTTAGACTTGCATGCTGATGTTATTTATAATAAATGCTGTACTGATTCCAGTCATCGCTCTAGGAATTTCCCTCCTGCCTCCCATTGTAACCTTATATTTCTATTTAAATACAGTAGGGTAAATCAAATTAAATTACTTCTTTAATAAAAGTTCCACTTTTCCTAAAAAGATGACATTGTATTAATTATCTGTATTATGGGTAACACTGGAGACTCCATCCAAGATCGGGGCCTCATAGTGCATACATATACTGTACACACATATGGTAAGAAACAGTCCTTGCCACGAAGAGCTTACAATCTAAATGGACAAGAGAGATAAAGCATAGGAGAAGAAACAGAAAACGTGACTTATCCAAGGACACACAGCAGGTCACTAGAAGAGCTGGGAATAGAACGCATGTCTCTTGAGTCCCAGTACTCTATCCACTAGACCAGTGGTTCTCAAACTTTTTTTTTTGTGGACCACTTGAAAATTGCTGAGGGTGTACGCGGACCACTTAATGATCTTTCCAAATGTTAGTTGTACCATTAGCTAACTATTGTAAAGCGCTTTGGATAACAGCACTATATAAAAAAACCCGTAATAATAATTGTTTTTTTGTTCTACAAATAAAAGCACACAACTCATATTTTAATATCAGTAGTCTTACCTTTCTAATGCAATGGATGTGCCCTCTCTTCCCCGCTGCAGCAGTCATAAAGCTGGGGCTGGGAAGGAGGGCCGTCTCTTCCTGGCAGCCACAGCCCTGGAGCTGGGGAAAGTTGCCTCTTTCTCTGGTCACCGTAGCCCTGCATGTCCCAAATTCCTCCCACCCCTTCTCCTAACCCCACTGCCCCTCCCACCTATCCCCTTCTCCCCCCAAGGCCACAACCTCACCTTACATGTGCATCTTGTCTAGGGTCCAGGCACCATGCCTGCACGGCTCCACTAATTAGGTGGGGGGCCCTTCATTCTCTCGTGTGTGGCCACCCAAGCATGATAGTTCCTTAGAGGGAACTATCTGCGGACCATCTGAATGGAGCTCACGGACCACTGGTGGTCCACAGACCACAGTTTGAGAACCTCTGCACTGGACGATGCTGTCTCATCTATGGGTATCTTTGTTAAACGTTACATTAGCAACGAGTTTTCCCACCATAAAGCAGCATAAATTATAAAGGGCTTTTTCTCTCTGCAGTCTAGTGGTAGAGATGGCTCTGAGCAGCATAGTTCGGATCCAGATCTTAATTACCCTAAATTAAGGAGAAGGGTTCACTTCCCCCACAACATTTGCATCTGCATCTAGCATTGAACTTCAGCCAAATTCAGAGGAACAGATCCAGGGATGTAGCTCGTGTCCCAAATCTTGAAAAATGTCAATAGTTTCCAACTGCTCAAGTTAAAACTGACCTCCCATACAATGTCACGAGTTGGGAAAATGGGCTATAGCACTTCATGTTGCAAAAACATCTTTTTTTCTCAAGCATTTGATGACAGGATGGGATGAGGTTTGGACAGAGCATCACATTTTGAATGACACATTTTGGGGTCCTATTGATTATGATTGCAGCAGAGGATTTAAGTAGCTTAATGTTGTTTTTTATTTTTCCAAATTATAAGAGTGCTTGATATGGGAACTTCTATTATTTTTTTCTTTATAAAGCTGAATAACTAACTAAATAAATCTAGGGACTAATTAGGGTAAGGTCTCCACTGTCCACATGGTGTTGGCCTGTAATAGGATCAGGGTCATTTTTGTGTACCAACAAGCAATGGTGTTGCTTCCAACATCAGCCTGGATCCTGGAAGGATTTTCACCCTGGAAAATCAAAGAAAGAACCCTGAAGGCATCTTTCAAGATGTCTGGTCCTGTACTAGTCAATGGAAGTTTTAGCAGTGATTTCAATAGGAGCACGAACTGACCCTAATCTGGAACACTAATTCACCCCCCAGGATATCTGTAAACATAGATGGAAGGTTGGAAGAACAACCAAGTCTGAACCCATCTTGCAATTCTTAATCAGGAAAAAACTCCCATTGACTTCAGTCTGAAAGTTGCTTGAGTAAGAAATTCAGAATTTTACCTTGCATATTTATTCAACCCCCTATCCCTGCTCTGTTCAACAGCTGCTATCCTCTGAAGAGCGCATTGGCGAGTGGTGAAATCATAACATTAGAAGTGATCTAAATCTAGTTTCTCCTTCCTTCATCTTTGACCTATTCCTCAATTCATTTGCATACTTAAATACTATTGGTTAGTGTGGGAAGAGGAAGAACACATATAAATGACAGCCAGAAAAAATAGTCGTGTATAATGACCACTATATATCTAGAAGTTACTGAAGCGTGTATCTGCTCCCACTGAGTTAGTAGTCTGTTAGTGATTGTAAATATGGCTATTTACTTGATAAGAAAATCATCAAACCCTAAGTGTTTGATTTAAACCTATATAATTTTGAGACATTTGGCCCAAGTTATGGCTGGCTTTACTCAGGTGCACAAGGGCACAGAAGGGTATAAAATGGCCCCACCATGCACCTCAATGCACAGGCTGGCTACAGCTGCACTGGGAAGTGCAGACACAGCTTAATACTAGTGCTACTGCTGCTAACAGCTGTCCCACAATAGGGGCCAGAATGAGGGAAGGGCCATTGCCCCATCTCTCCTCACCTGCCAGCAAAGCTGTCTAGGCATTGAAGGAGGAGCACTTGCTCCAACCCTTGCATATGTGGTGAAGCTGCTGCTGCGGCAGGAGGAATTCTGGCTGACTTTCGAGCTGCACATCTCTCCAAGTGCAAAAGCAAGAACGTAGCCCTTTATCTTCGCTAAGGATTAAGGCCTTTTTGGTTTTTGAGATGTTTCTACTAAAGAATCATGCAGTTTCACTTCCTAAAATTCGCTTACTACCAACAAATTTTTAAGTTATAAGTCACAGTGGTGATAGACAGAATCCCTTTCTCCAGACCACCAAGCGTGATAATTACCGGCTCCCTACTAACTCTTCCTGATGTAGGGTTGCCTTCCTACAGAAACTTTTTTTCCTCAGCATGTCTTTCTGAGGGCTGGCCCTTTAAAGTTGGCAGAGCCAAGAGGCTGCAGCTTTAAAGTGAGGACTCCAAGTGGAACCTGCTGGCTGCAGCTTCTTCTCTTTTAAATGGTAAGTACCTGCTACGTTTTCCCTTTCTCAATGGCAAACAAATGACACCTTCACACAATACATTCATACATCAATATTCTATACTATGAACTGTGTGATAGGCATACATCATCTCACTGGTACCAATTGGATTCTAAGTACAGATATATTCATCTTATAGGATATATAGTGAATATATACAGGATACATCAGTAACATCGTATCAGATGTAACAGTCAAGACTGGATGTGAATGGGAAGTACACCACAGCAGTATTTTAGGCCTGGTTTCTACTGGTGTAACTTCATTTACTCCAATGAAGTTATTCCTGATGTATACACTGGTAGCACAGAATCAGGCACATAGTATATTTACTATGCACAAGTCTAGCAGGTGTAACAGTGGGTCATTATCGAATACAACACTGATAACAACACAGCTACATAATGGCTGCAAATATGCCAAACAATTTCTAGTGTGTTTATTTATTTATTTATTTGTGTGTGTCTATTAGTGAAGACCTTTGTGCTGCTTGGATCTGCATTAGGTTTAGATTGGGGTTCAAAGTTCCTATCCAAGGGTAAGCCAGCATTAACGTGTAGTTGGAGTTGATGGTATTAAACTTGTGCAAATTATTCTTCTGAGATTTTCATCCCTAAGTTACGCCAGCTAGAATGATGGAAAACTCATAAGATCACCTGTTCTCTTGAAAGTTCTGTGGCACCCGAAACAGATCCAGAAAGCTGGCTTTTTCCTGTGTTGCACCTGCCCCCAGAACCAGATTTCAGGTTGGATGTTCTGGCTCTGGACCATATCTAATTAGCATAAATAAAGGCCAATAGGTGCACACCATTTTAGGGATTTGACCAAAGCCCACCCAAACAAGGAAACACAGAATGAAGGTTGCCATTTCTTCTGTAGCTGTGCCCTGTGTATTGCAGCGCTCTGGGACTCAGATTCAGCCGTGAAGGGCCAGATTTAGAAAAGTAGTTAGGCACCTAAAGATGCAGATAGGCAACTAAGGGATTTTCAAAAGCACCTAACTTAGTAGGTAACTAACTCCTATTGATTTGGGAGTTGGGTGGCTAACCTGCTTATCCTACTAGGTGCCTACTGCACCGTTAGGCACCTAAATAGGTTTCTAACTTTGGCTCCAACACTTAGGCATATGTTTAATTTAAGCATATTCTTAAATAAGCATATGTTTAAAATGAAGCATGTTTAATTGCTTTGCTGAATAACAATGGATTGTGCTTGAAAGCCTTGCTGAATTGGGGTCAGGAAGATGATTCACTTTGCTGAAACCCCTCCAGTGGGTTGGCACAATTGAATGACTTACGGACACAGTGGTAGCCCTGCACTTGAAGTCAGACCAGTCAAGATTTTTTTGTTTTGTTTAGAAACTAGTTTTTGTTTTTTTCTAAATGGAAGAGAATTATAAATGAATTGGGTAGGGAAGCTAAAGTTTCTAGTTCATTTAGTTCCTGTTTTCAGTGTTATTCCATTTTTAACATTTACCTAAAGTTTGTATCTTCCCAAGTCCTATTTCATGGTTAGTATAAGGCCAGCCTGAAAGATAATATATTGTGACTGTTATATTATTTATTTCAAAGCCAAGTTATTGATTATTGCATGCTGAAAATGACAAATGGCATCGAAGAAAGGCACGGTCAGCGAGTTCTATTAAAGAAATGATAGTATTGCTCATGGATTGTTAAAAGGTTCAGTTTAGGTACTTTATAGGTTTATATCCATCACTATTTAATGACCAAATGATGAAAAATATGAGTCACGGGAACAATTTCTTTCTGTTGGAGTTTTAGGTTAAAGCAGTTAGCAAAATACGACAATTTTTGTGCTGAGGTTTTATGCTCCTAGATTTCATAGAGCATAACAATTAGTGCAATTTTTTTTAAAGGTGATGACTTTATGTACATATAATAACTAATAACATGACTGGAGTATTATGCAAAAATGAAACATGATCTGCATAGACAAAGTAAATGACCTTAATTTGGGCTAAATCCTAGTCCCTGCTGTGCATGCATGTTCATATGGGAAAAGGGCATGCAAGCAGCCAGGCAGGAATGCACCAGAAAGTACAGCCAGCTAGGGGTCAACCCCCCGCATAAAGGGCCTAAAACCCACTGAAGTCAATGGAAAGATTCCCATTGATTTCAATGAACTTTGGGTCAGTCTCTAAATCCCCAGAGGGGACTAGTCCAAGGCGGCATTCCATCCCCCCAAGTGAGCCACTATGTATACTCTGTGCAATCCTCGCCTGCAGCAGTTGTATTTCTGTGCCAGGAAATACAAGTATTCCTGACTCATCTTTGCTGCATAGCCGAGGTTGAGTTTGGCCTATTTGCTACATATTTGTAATTCCTGAAATTTTGGCTGTAATTCTAAGTGTTTTGTTTTTTACAGATTTATGTGTATTTTTTCACCCACTTATTCTATTAGAGCCTTCTCTGTTAAAACCACTCAGCTCATGAAAGCTTGTAACCTCTGCTTTCAAAACAATAGCAAGAATCGAGGGTCACTAATAACTCTCCTATCTGTGCTGAGAAACTCCATTTAATCATTATCAGCATTGTTGGCAAATAAGAAACACCACTCGATTGGACAACGGTGACATTGTCGTAAAGATCCTATCCAGGATGAAATGAACAGCCAGCTGCAGTGTTTGCCACTGTGAATTGTAGCTGTGTGACCTGGAATCTGGACTAAAAAGCTGGTATGAATCTAGCAAAAAAGACAGTTACTCACCTTTGTAACTGTTGTTCTTCAAGATGTGTTGCTCATATCCATTCCAATTAGGTGTGCGCGCGCTGAGTGCACGATTGTTGGAAGATTTTTACCCTAGCAACACTCGGTGGGTTGGCTGAGGCGCCCCCTGGAGTGGCGCCCTTATGGCGCCAGATATATGCCCCTGCCGACCCAGCGCCCCTCAGTTCCTTCTTGCCAGCTACTCCAACAGCAGGGAAGGAGGGCGGGTTTGGAATGGATATGAGCAACACATCTCAAAGAACAACAGTTACAAAGGTGAGTAACCATCTTTTCTTCTTTGAGTGCTTGCTCATATCGATTCCAATTAGGTGACTCCCAAGCCCTACCTAGGCGGTGGGGTTGGAGTGAGATGTCGCAGAGTGAAGGACCACTGAACCAAATGCCGCATCATCCCTGGACTGCTGCACTATGGCATAGTGGGAAGCGAAGGTATGCCCTGATGACCAAGTTGCTGTCCTACAGATCTCCTGTATGGGTACATGAGCCAGAAAGGTGGAGGACAAAGCTTGAGCCCCAGTAGAATGGGCAGTGAGGCAGGTAGTTGGGACACCAGCCAAGTCACAGCACGCACGAATGCATGATGTAATCCAAGATGAGATTCGCCATGAGGAGACCGGGAGGCCCTTCATCTGGTCTGCCACCACTACAAACAGCTGGGACATCTTCCTAAAAGGTTTTGTTCATTCGATGTAAAAGGCAAGAGCCCTACGAACGTCTAGGGAATGTAGCTGTTGCTCTTATCACAAAGCGTGTGGCTTCGGAAAGAAGACCGGGAGGAAGATGTCTTGGTTGACATGGAAGGCAGAATCCACCTTAGGGAGGAAGGCGGGTGTGGTCGCAGCTGTACCTTGTCCTTATGGAACACCGTATACGGTGGGTCCGATGTGAGGGCTCGAAGTTCCGACACTCGTCTCGCCAATGTGATAGCGATGAGGAAAGCTGTTTTCCAGGAAAGGTACAGAAGCAAGTAGGTGGCCATCGGCTTGAAAGGGGCACCCATGAGTCTAGATAGAACCAGATTGAGGTCCTACGTAGGCGCCAGATGATGAATTTGTGAGTACAGATGTTCCAAACCTTTGAGGAACCTGCTGACCATGGGATTGGAGAAAACCGAGCGCCCGTTTTCGCCAGGGTGGAAGGCTGAAATCGCTGCTAGGTGTACTCTGATGGATGAGACAGCTAGGCCTTGCTGTTTCAGGGACCAGAGATACTCTAGGATGGTAGGTACTGGCACCTCCAGAGGGACAGTATTGCTCAGGGCACACCAGCAGGAGAAGCGCTTCCATTTGGCCAGGTATGTGGACCTAGTGGAGGGCTTTCTGCTACCCAAGAGTACTTGCTGCACTGAACTGGAGCAATGCAGCTCAGATTGAGTTAGCCATGCAGCATCCATGCTGTTAGATGGAGGGACTGCAGGTCCGGATGACATAACCTGCCGTGTTCCTGAGTGATCAGATCTGACCACAATGGTAGAGGAATTGGTATGGTCACCGACAGATCGAGGAGTGTGGAGTACCAATGCTGTCTGGGCCACGCCAGAGTGATCAAGATTAAGCGGGCCTTGTCTCTGCATAACTTGAGAAGGACCTTGTGGACCAATGGAAATGGAGGGAAGGCATAGAGCAGGTGGTCTTTCCATGGTATCAGGAAGGCATCCGACAGGGAGCCCGGGGAACGTCCCTGGAGAGAGCAGAACACCTGGCACTTCCGATTCTCGCGAGAGGCGAAAAGGTCTATGTGGGGAAATCCCCACTTCTGGAAAACAGAATGGATAACATCCGGACGTATTGACCACTCATGAGCCAGGAAGGACCTGCTGAGGCAATCTGCCAAGGTGTTCTGGACTCCTGGGAGAAACGACGCCACCAGGTCGATTGAGTGGGCTATGCAAAATTCCCAGAGGTGTATGGCTTCCTGACAGAGGAACCGCGCTCTGCCTTGCTTGTTGATGTAAAACATGGCCGTTATGTTGTCTGTGAAGACTGTGACAACGGCTCTGAAGGTGTTCACGGAATACCTGACACGCCAGGCGTACTGCTCTCAATTCCCTTACGTTGATGTGCAGGGTTATTTCTTGTGCAGACCAAAGACCTTGTCTGCGAAGGTCCATGAGGTGAGCGCCCCAGCCCAGTTATGATGCGTCCGTGGTCAGGACTAGAGAGGGCTGTGGGGCATGGAATGCAAACAAACAAAGCTGGGGTTTAGCCACCAACCCAGAGAGGATAAGACCTCCGTTGGCACCATGAGTACTGTGTCCAAACTGTCTTGGCCTGGACAGTACATTGACGATAGCCAGGTCTGAAGTGGACAGAGGCGTAGTCTGGCATGTCTGGTCACGAAGGTGCACGAGGCCATGTGGCCCAGAAGACCGAGACACGTGCATGCTGTCAAGGTCGGGACGTTTTGGAGGCCGTGAATAATGGTGGTCATGGACTGGAAGTGGGCCTGCGGTAGGCATGCCCTCGCGAGATTCGAGTCCAGGATCGCCCCAATGAAGTCTATTCTTTGGGCTGGCTCCAAAGTGGACTTTTCGGTGTTGAGCAGCAGGCCCAGTTGCCTGAACAAGCTCATGATGAACCGAACATGAGACTGCACCTGTAGCTCGGAACGACCCCGAACGAGCCAGTCGTCGAGGTACGGGAACACTTGGATCTGATGTCGGCGGAGCGAGGCCACTACGACAGCCATTCACTTTGTGAAGACCCTTGGTGCTGTGGACAGGCCAAAGGGAAGGACGGTAAATTGGAAATGCTGCTGGTTGACCACAAAGCGAAGGAATCGCCTGTGCGGCGGGTAAATTGCTATGTGGAAGTACGTGTCCTTCATGTTGAGGACGACGTACCAGTCTCCAGGATCCAGGGAAGGGATAATGGTCCCCAGGGAAACCATGCGGAACTTCAACTTTACCATGAATTTGTTGAGTCCGCGCAGGTCCAGGATGAGCCGTAGTCCCCGCTTTGCCTTAGGGATTAGGAAGTAACGGGAGTAAAAACCCCTGCCCCTCAAATCCTTTGGGACCTCTTCCACCGCTCCGATAGACAGGAGCACCTGTACCTCCTGTAAGAGGAGTTGCTCATGAGAGGGATCCCTGTAGAGGGACGGGGAGGGAGGGTGGGAAGGGGGGGGCAAAACAAACTGAAGATGGTATCCAGTTTCCACCATGCATAGGACCCAGTGATCGGACGTTATGTGGGACCACGCAGGGAGGAAATAGAACAGGCGGTTGAAGAAAGGCGGGAAAGGATCCTGCAAGGAGACTGGTGCTCCGTCCTCGGGCAAAACCTTCAAAAGTTTTGCTTGGGCCCCGCCGATGGTTTTGGGGGACCCTGATTCTGGCCTGATTGAGGAACAGATTGTCTCCTCCTATTACCACGGCCACGCCTTCTAGCAAAGTCTTGCCGCGGTCGAGGGTTAGGGTAGGTGCACTGCGGTTGGGGCTGGAAGGGCCTACATTGCGTCACCGGGGTATGCATGCCCAATGAGCGCATGATGGCCCAGTTGTCCATCAGACTCTGAAGTCTGGAATCAGTTTTGTCTGAGAATAGCCCCTGGCCATCAAAGGGCAGGTCTTGAATAGTCTGCTGCAGCTCCGGTGGAAGACCGGACACTTGTAGCCATGCAATGCGGTGCATAGCCATGCCTGAGGCTAGAGTCCTAGCTGCCGAGTCCGCCGTGTCTAAAGACGCCTGCAGGGATGTCCTCGCCACTTTCTTGCCCTCTTCTAGCAAGGCCCCAAACTCCTCCCTGGACTCCTGGGGAACCAACTCCTTGAACTTCCCCGTCGAGTTCCAGGTGTTATAATTATAACGGCTCAGGAGGGCCTGCTGGTTAGGTACCCTGAGCTGTAGTCCACCCGTTGAATAAATCTTGCACCCGAATAAATCCAGGTGCCTAGCGTCCTTAGACTTAGGGGCAGGTGCTTGCTGGCCGTGTCTCTCCCTCTCGTTCACAGACTGTACAATGAGGGAGCAAGGTTGGGGGGTGAACATACAAATATTCATAGTCCTTAGAGGGCACCATGTATTTCCTCTCCACCCCTCTGGCCGATCATACCTGGAGGGAGAGCTTTGTGAGGCAGAGCGGCACCGCGAGTACGACCGGCACCGAGATGGGGATCGGTGCCAGGACTGCGAGCGGTGCAGAGACCGGGACTATCGACGGGATCAGGACCACGACCTGGACCGGGACTGAGATCGGTGCCGAGCTGTCTCGCTCTGCGATGGAGGTCGCATGAAGGCTGGCTTCCCTATGGATGGAACAGTCCGCACCGGCGGTGCCGGAGGGTGAGACGGTCCAGGCTCAGTCAGCGCGATCAGGTCGCGAGCAGTGGAGGTCTCCAGAATGGACGGCAGGCCAAACTCAACAACGGTGCGCACCAGGGAGCTTGTGTGCACCAGACTCAACGGCGCTTGCGGCGCCGGAATTGATGGTGCCGGAGTTGGAGTCTTCGCAGGGCGGTCCAGCACGGGCCGTTGCTCCAATGGGGGTACAGGCGGCACCTGCAACTGCACAGGCGCAGCAGGTGGTTTGTGCTGCTTCTTGGGCCGTGGAGACAGCAAGTGATGTCACATCCGTACTGGTGCTGGAGACGTCCGGTGCCTAGAGTCTTCGCTGGTGCCGGGTTGTTCCGGTGCCTGAGGCTCACTTCGGACCGATGGCACCTGGTCTGCATGCAGTGCCGAGGGCACCGGGCTAAGTGCCGCTTCCATTAGGAGCTGTTTTAACCAAAAGTCCCGCTCCTTTTTTGTCCGAGGCTTGAAAGCCTTACAAATGCGGCACTTATCTGGTTGATGGGATTCCACCAGGCACTGCAAGCCGGAGTCGTGGAGGTCTCCCGTAGGCATTGGCTTGAGACAGGCCGAGCAAGGCTTGAAACCCGGAGACCTAGGCATGGGCCCTGGTACCGGGGAGGAGGGAAGGGGATAAACCCCGTTTCCTCCAAGTACTATCTACACGATCTACAAAACTATTAAAACTACACTAAACAACTATCTACAGTACAACGAGTAAAGAGCTAGGGATGTGGAGATCAGCTATGCCATGCTCCACAGTTCCAATGACCGTCACGGGTGGTAAGAAGGAACAGAGGGGGCACTGGGTCGGCAGGGGCATATATCCGGTGCCATAAGAGCGCCACTCCAGGGGGCGCCTCAGCCGACCCACCGAGTGTTGCTAGGGTAAAAATCTTCCGACGATCGTGCATGCAGCATGTGCACACCTAATTGGAATCAATATGAGAAAGCACTCGAAGATGAAAAAATCTTTCACAATAGCCTATGGTTTCATGCTGCCTTAACTCAACTCTTTTACCTAATCCCTGACCTTTCTTTATAATTTTTCATATCGTCCCAGGTAAAATCAGGGCCTTCTGTTGCAGGAGACTCAACTGAGAGCAATCATGAGCTTATACTTTATCCTGAGATAGATAAACAGGATGGGCAATGGCATGAGAAACCTTTGGGGAGTTTGGCAATGTTCTGCATTTAATTTCATAGAGGCAGCCACATTAATTTCTTTTTTGATATTGCTTTATTTTAATGCATCTTGTAACAAATCCATGGTTGAATACATCATGACTGGTATTTAAACTGCCCTCAGAGAGCATCAAGCTTCCTTTCTCTCTTCTACAGGTCTCTTAGCACTTCAGGAAAATCTTTGTTAGCTGTAGCAGTCCGAGGGTTTATATGCTTTAGAACAGATAGTATACAGTGTGCAATGTTCTTTCTCTGTCACTTGTTTGTTTACACACTCACACACTCTCTCTCTCGGGTAGGTCAGTTGTTCTATGTAGTACACTTGAGTGGCACACAAGCAAACTGCACATCTCTTACCCCTCCCAGAATTGAGCAAAGTTCATCCACAAATGACTGTGGTTCATAGCAATTCAAACCCAACAGCCAGGATCTGTGTCCTCATACGTACAGACATCACAGTTTGCAGCTCCACTGCACGCCATGTCCTGCCACATGAACTCTGAGTGCCACATTTGAATAATGTTAGTAGGGGAGAGTTAAGATAAAGTGCACATCAGTCTGATATAAAGAAATATACCATTCCTTTCTATTTAGCACATAAGCACTGCTTTAAGCAGTACCTTGTTAGTATAGTGCCCCAAAAGTCATAAAGGGCATTAACCTAAAATTAAGGTACCACAAAAAACTGGAAGTACTGGTCCCCCACTGCATTACATTTCTAGCCAACATTTTTTAAAATGGGTGCCTATATACCTAGGCACCTAAATAAGTGACCTGCTCTTCAAAAGTGCCATATACCAACACCTATTGACTTTATTGGGATCTGCTGACTACTCAGAGTTTTTGAAAGTCAGGCCACTTGTTTAGATACCTGTGGATTTAAAGCCTAACTTTGGGTACCCATTTTAGAAGATCCTGGCTTTTTCCTCACTGCCTGAAGACAGGCTGCTTCCCCTTTCTTCAGGGACAACTAGTGAAGTCACAAGGAGAACAACAGCTTATGAACATAGAAATAAGAGATAGAAAAGACCCATTAAGTATTCAAATGCATCTCTGGACCATCTAGTCCAAACCTGTGCTGCTACTTCTGATTAAGGGCATGGTGCTCTTTCTGGCTGTGGGTTTGAACCATTATAGTAAATCGTACTTAAAACTGTCCATTTTGGAATATCTTTCTATATAATCCACCAGCAAGGTCTGGTTGCCAAGACAAACAAACAAACAAAAAAACACACCATGCTGTCAATCCATAAGGTAAGATATTTCAGCTGAAACTGCTGTCAATTTCCAGAATTTCCAGGTCAGCTTTAGGCCTAACAATGCTCTTGATCATGTTCCATTAAGGAAGCTGACCCCAGATTTTTAGGTACTTCCCTTATGGTCTGCTTCCATACTTCAGCTATGTCAACGCTAGCTGTGCCGCTGTAAGGTCTTCCATGTAGCTGCTTTTGCCAGCAGGAGAGAGCTCTCCTGCCAGCATAATTACACCACCCCCAATGACCTGCATTAACTATGTCTCCTGCCAGCATAGCACTGTCCACACCAGCACTTTGGTTGGTGAAACTTATGTCAGTCAGGGGGGTGGTTTTTTCACACCCCTGATCGGCAAAAGTTTTGCTGATAAAAGTGCTAGTGTAGACAAAGCCTTACTTACTCCTGGCTACTCTAAAGAAACCTAGTTTCTTACTACTCCCACAGAACAAGCAGGTATCATAACTACACTTCATAGGCTGTGCTACGGTGCTATTCTGAAGATGCATACTAAAAATGGCCATTACACACTGGGGGGCCAATCCTGCTCCTATTTCAGTAAATGGAATTTTGCTACGGACTTCAATGGGAAAAGCAAGCCCAATATCTTATTTCTGGAAATTACTCCTGACTCAGACCAGGGGTTAAGGCTGTTATTCTGCTGTTATTGAAGTCAATGGCAAAACCCCCACTGACTTTGACATATGCAATATCAGACCCAAAGTGGGTGGTATTACCTAGGTATTTCCTCCCATGAAAAATCTGAGTATTAAAGCCACACCCATGAGAGACCTATCTATGCAGACCTAACACCCAGTGTAGACAGTGCTATGTCAAAGGAAGAATTCTTCCTTCTACTTAACTACCATCTCTCAGGGAGGTGGAGAACTCCACCCATTGGCAAAGGTAGTGTCTACCCAGAAGCGGTTTTAGTGTCTTTATGCCTCACTTCCTCATCTGTAAAATAGTGATAACGGAACTTCCCAACCAAGAGAGGCATTGTGAAGATAAACACATACAAATTGTGAGGCGCTTAGATTTTATGGTAATAGAGGCCATATCAATTGCCTTCGATTGATAAGCAAAAGTGGCAGAGTCAGGCCCTTGGTTTGAAGTGCATAATAAAGCACTGTGAAAATATAACATTTCATAGAATCATAGAAATGTAAGCCTGCAAGGACCTTTAATAGATCATCTAGTCCAGTTGTCTGCTCTGAGGCAGGACTAAGTATTTTCTAGACCATCCCTAATATGTGTTTGTCTAGCCTGCTCTTAAAAACCACCAATGACGGAGATTCCACACCCTCCCTAGCAATTTGTTCCAGAGCTTAACTACCCTGACAGTTAGGAAGTTTTTCCTAATGTCCAACCTAAATCTCTCTTGCTGCAATTGAAGCACATTGCTTCTTGTCCTATCCTCAGCAGATAAGGAGAACAATTTATCACCTTCCTCTTTATAACAATCTTGTATTTACTTGAAGACTGTCTCGGTTTTCTCTTCTCCAGATTAAACAAACCTGATTTTTTCAATCTTTCCTCATAAGTCATGTTTTCTAGACCTTTAATAATTTTTGTTGCTCTCCTCTGGACTTTCTCCAATCTGTCTACATCTTTTCTGAAGTGGGGTGCCCAGAAATGGACATAGTACTCCACTGAAGCCTTATCTGTGATAAGGAGAGTGAAATAATTTTTTCTTGGGTCTTGCTTACTCCACTTCTGCCAATATATCCCAGAATGATGTTCACTTTTTTGCAACAGTATTACATTGTTGACTCATCTTTAGTTTGTAATCCACTATAACCCCTAGATCTTTTTCTGCAGTATTCCTTCCTAGGCAGTCATTTCCCAATTTGTATTTGCAATTGAGTATTCCTTCCTAAGTGGAATACTTAGCATTTACTCTTATTGAATTTCATCCTATTTATTTCAAACAATTTCTCCAGTTTGTCGAGATTCTTTTGAATTCTAATCCTGTCCTCCAACATGCTTGCAATGCTTCCCCCACTCCCGCGCATGGTATTGTCTGCAAACTTTACAAGTGTACTCTCTATCCTATTATCCAAATCATTTATGAAGATATTGAACAGAACCGCACCCAGGACAGATCTCTGAGGGACCCCACTTGATATGCCCTTCCATCTTGATTGTGAATCCTTGATAACTACTCTGTGAATATGATTTTTCAACCAGTTGTGCATCCATCTTATATTATGTTTGCCTAGACTGTATTTCCCAAGCTTGCTTATGAGAAGATCATGGAAGACAGTATCAAAAGCCTTACTAAAATCAAGATATGCCACCTCTACTGATCCCCCCTCTTGCCCCCTTCAGAAGACTTGTTACCCTGTCATGGAAGTATATTAGGTTGGTTTGACATGATTTGTTCTTGACAAAGCCATGTTGTTTGTTATTTATCACCTTATTATCTCCTAGGTACTTACAAATTGATGATTTGCTCTGTTATCTTTTTGGGCACCAAAGTTATGCTGACTGGTCCACAATTCCCTGGGTTGTCCTTATTCGCCTTTTTATAGCTAGGTACTATATTTGCTCTTTTCCAGTCCTCCGGGATCTCTCCCAACATCCATGGGTTCTCAAAGATAATGGCAAATGGCTCAGAGATCTCTTCAGCCAGTTCCTTAAATATTCTAGGATGTATTTTGTCAGGCCCTGTTGACTTGAAGATATCTAACTTGTCTAAGTAATTTTTAACTTGTTCTTTCTCTATTTTAGCCTCAGATCATACCCCATATACACTGATGTTCACTGTGTTAGTCATCTAATCATTGTTAATATTTTTGGTGAAAACTACAATGAAAAAGGCATTTAACACTTTGGCCACAGCTGCATTTTCTGTTATTGTCTTTTCCTCTTCATGGAATAATGGGCCTCCTCTGTCCTTAGTCTTCCTCTTGCTTCTAATGTATTTGTAAAATGTTTTCTTGTTACCCTTTATGTCCCTCGCTAGTTTAATCTCATTTTGTGCCTTGGCTTTTCTAACGTGGTCCCTACATGCTTGTGTTGTTTTTCTATATCCATCCTTCATAAATTTCACCTATTTTCCACTTTTGTATAACTCTTTTTCAAGTTTTAGGTCATTGAAGATCTCCTGTTTAAACCAGGGCAGTCTCTTACCATACTTTCTATTTTTTCTATGTATTGGGATAGTTTGCTCTTGTGCCCTTAATAATGTCTCTCTAAAAAACTGCCAACTTTCCAGAAATCTTATTTCCCAAGATCAGCTTCCCAAGGGAACTCACCTACCCAGTTTGCTAAATTCTTCCTTCTTGAAGTCCACTGTCTTTATTCTGATGTTTCCCCCTACCTCATTCCTTAGAATCATAACCTCTATCATTTCATGATCACTTTCACCCAAGCAGCCATCTTCCTTCCAATTCTTAACTAGCTCCTCCCTATTTGAATCAAATCTAGAACAGCTGTTCCCCAGTCACTTTTTATATCTTCTGTAGTAAAAAGTTGTCTCCAATGCACTTCAAGAACTTTTTGGATAATCTGTATCCTGTTTCCCAACAGATATCTAGGTAGCTAAAATCCACTGTCACTATCAAGTCCTGTGTTTTGGATAATTTTGTTAGCTGTTTTTTTTTTTAAAACCTCATTCACCTCTTCTTCCTAGTTAGGTGGTCTACAGTAGATCCTTCCCATGACATCACCCTTGTTGTTTTTAATCCTTTTATCCTTACCCAGAGACTTTCAGCAGGTTGGCCTCCCACTTCTATTTTGACCTCAGTGCAAGCGTATACATCTTTGATATTCAGGGCAATACCTCCTCCCTTTTTCCCCCTGCCTGTCCTTTCTGAGCAAGTTGAACTGTTCTATACCAATATTCCTGTCATGATTATCCCACCTACTCTCTGTAATGCCAATTTTATGTCATAATTGTGATTATTCACCAGTATTTCTAGTTCTTCCTGGTTATTCCCCATATTTCTTGCATTAGTATACAGACATCTAAGATGTTTATTAGATTTCCCCTCTATAGCCCCTCGTCTCTCCTTTGTCCTTGATATGATTGCCCATGTTCCCCTCAGATTCTGACCCTTCAGCCGGGTCTCCATGTTCTGGACTTACCTGCAGGCATTTGTCTCCTGCTTCTGTCAAACACAGTTTAAAGCCTGCCTCACTAGGTTAGCCAGTCTGTATCAGAAGATACTCTTCCCCTTCCTTGATAAGTCAACCCCATCTGTGTTCAGCTGTCCTTCTTGGAACAGCATCGCATGGTCAAGGAAGCCACATTCATATAAATATAAATATGCCCAACACCTTATTGTAAAGTTTTTTTTTAGTACTAAAACAAACTTGCCCCTGGGCTGAGATCCTGAACATTAAATTTAATCTTAAAACACATATTGTGTGTTGAACTGATAAACTGCTCAAAACCAGGAATTTACAAGGGAAATGGTGACTCCACCTAAATTATAAGGTTCAGAATCTTTAAAACCAACCCTAACATCTTGCAGCTAGTGCTAATAAAATGAAAGGAACTGTTACTTTTATACAAAGTGTTTGTGCCAACAATATTTGTAGTCTTCTAGAAGATGAAAAACAAAATGTTTTCACCTGTCAATGTTATCCTTCTCTGTTTGGCAAGTATATTTTGCTATGATGTATGGAAAACAATAAAATTGAGGAAATGCAAAGTTAAGGGTGAAAAGCAACATATGTCTGCACACAAACACCTAGTAATAACTGGGAACTCCCTTAACTGCATTTTTAATGAATCCTCTGTGCCGTGGTATTGAAGTGCATATGGCT